>NC_016089.4:48042635-48045126 GCF_000004515.6 Glycine max | reverse complement strand
GTTCTAATATCTATATCTATATATCAATCCAGTAAAAAAAATATCCATATTTCAATAAAATAGACAATTTTATTCTTTAACAATTATTTTGATAAAACATCCACTTTATTTTTTTATTGATAAACCATCCGCTTTATAAGTTCTCTCAAGTGGAAAATAGTAATTTGCCTATTTACTAATGTGTATTGCTTATGTGGTGTGTGGCCACATACCTTTTTTAACATTTGTTTCATGTTTTGAGCATTGAACCCAGATTTTTCAATCTCTAGTCCCTTCATTTACTATAGTTGACTAATGCCCTTTAATTTGAATATAATAACTAACAACTAAAACAATATACTTCATCTAAATTTCTAGAATAAAATAGGCATTCCATAGCATATTTTTCTCCATTGACAATATTCCTTGAGAAAACAATGAATAAAGATGTATGCAAAGTGCATGTTTGGCGCAATGGGCTAGTGCTCTATGTGTTCAGAGATCAGTATAAATAGAAAAAAAATTCTAATGTAGAACAAGTCCTCCACCATTGATACAAAATTATCTTTCTCAATCATTTTTTTATCATCATTTACAACTTTATTTATAGTTCAACCATTTTACAATTTTTCTTATAAATTTAGCCATTTACCATCTTTCTTTTGCATTCCAGCCATGCATTTACCCTACTTCTTTTATTGTTCTAATACTTAGTAGTATAACTTTAAGCAATCGCACGACTACCAGACTAAGAATTCATATTGGGGAACATAATCCATTCCCTTAGCAAATCTTTTGAAAGGGATCATTACTGAGTTGGTTGTCAGTCGTTTTCAATGGTTGATTTATCTTATTTCAAAACCAATTAACAATATGATGTGGCTTAGGGGAAGTTTTTCGTTTGCATGTAAGGGCTCTTAAACTTGTAAATGAATTTTGGTATCCCTAGTATCATAAATATAATGGTATTTTCTTTGTCGATAAAAAATTTATGTTATGTGACATTAAAGAATTAAATTTATACAAAGTTTTTTTTTACTCATCTAAAACGATGAAAGTATACTTTAGAGAATGAAATATAAATAATTAATAAAGAAATCGTCAGTTAGAAATATACGATCAATTAATTTCGTTGTATATTTATTTGATTTGATCGCAATTTCAATAAAAGATTTTGACATCAACCATTG
Organism: Glycine max; assembly: GCF_000004515.6. NCBI lineage: Eukaryota > Viridiplantae > Streptophyta > Magnoliopsida > Fabales > Fabaceae > Glycine > Glycine max. The sequence goes on along the minus strand of NC_016089.4, from coordinate 48,043,957 downwards.
TGTGCACTTTATTCTCTGAAGTGCATCCACTCTCTTTTCATATAAATTAAACTCTTACCTCTTACCAATGAATTAATGTTAATGAAATAATAAAACTACATATGCTATTCTTAAGCTAAAACACACTACTTGAAATGCTTGTAGAGACACTACAGCTCTATTGTCATCATAATTCATACCTTTTTGCTTTGTTCATAATATCTTTCCTCAAAAGAGCTTATAGATTGTGAAATTTTTTTTTAGCTTCATAAGTGGAGGTACGGCCTAGTTTATTCTTCAGTGCCAGCCATATCGTTTCCTTTTTTGGTCTCTAAACGAGAGATTCGAACCCATGCATTTGAAGTCTCCTTTTTTACTTGTTGGTTGAGTTTGGTCTCCAGCATATGAAGAAGCATAAAGCCATAAACAATGCTCATATGAAAACCACTTAATAGGCTGACTAAAATCCCATTTGAAAGCTCCCTTTTCTGGTTGATTGAATTTTTGTCTCCAGACTGGATATTTGAACAGGATTTGGGGTCAGATTAAATATATTCATTAAGAAATTAAAAGATTTCTTTTTTTAAAATATAATATTTAAAATTAATAAGTCGAGTATAATTTTTTTTATTGAAATTTTTTTTTTCTTGGAAATAACCGATAATAAAAGGAAAAAAGTATGAAAAGAATAGGATAACAAAACTGCAAGAAAGTAGTATGTTTTAAGAAGAAGAAAATATGTGTAGATTTCAGTAAAATACCACCCTGCTAGCTGACCATCACACCGAACATCCAACATTTTATGGTATTTATATGAAAAAATAATACTTTTATTGTAATGTAAAAAAAATTAATATTTTCATCAAAGTATAAATTGTTATTATGATAAGATATTGCACAATGAATATGAACATCTCTTATCATGAACATTTAAATCTTAATCTTGTTGATATATATTAAATTTATTAATTTTTATAACAATTACTTTAATAAACTAAGTCATACATAAAATATTTTTTGATTAATTCACATTGAAAAAAAAAACTTCTAAATTAATCACACATATCTATTAAAATCTGTTTTATTACTCTACAACTAGGTCACTAGTTTGCTCTCTCTATCATTATAAAAGCTTATCAGTAAATCACACTTTATTTGTAACTTTAAAAATTGGTACTGTATTATTATTTTTATTATTTCGGAATGTGAATGGGGTGACTTGAATAAATTAAAAATTTATAGATAGAAATGGAACAAGAAAGAATAGGAAAGGAATAAGCTTTTTTTGCCGTCAAAATGGGGGAAAAGTAGATTTGGGAAAAGTCTTAATTATTTATGTTAAT
>NC_016089.4:48039567-48042535 GCF_000004515.6 Glycine max | reverse complement strand
TATATAAATCGGCTCGGTGCCTTAATCGTTGAGAATCAAAATTAAATTTTGGTTGGAATGTGCACCAATAAGTGCTACTCACACTTTTAAATCAAATTCCATGCTCCATTAGAATCATTCTAAAAGTCTCTTTTTGTCATGTTAGTTTACTGATTGACTTTCCAATTAATTGCACACCATTAAAAGTTGCTTCACTGTGATAGTGATGTAGTACAAAATCTCAAATTATTTACTAGTACTTGTAGGCCTAACTACCATCGCATGCTAATCTTTTAGTATTAAAAAGTTTTTCCCAATTATTATTTCAATTTTTTTTGAAATAGCCATATTTCTTTTAGTCATTCAAGTTTTTTTTTTTCTGAATTTTTTAGTCTTTCAACCTCATGCTAAAAGAAAAGAAGTAAACATTTTTAAAAAATGTATTATAAGAAAGAGCACAAAGAAGTACAACTCCTTTTTTTATTTATAGGAAATATAGTTATTGCCTTTCATTAAGGATAACTCCTAAAATATGCTGGCTAGGTCATTTTCAAGTAAAGATCATTTGCAATTATAAAATAACTACAGTGTTTTCATCTATTCGTAATTATTTTTTGTTTAAAAAAGTTTCTGTGATTACTAATATGATTATTGTTTGTGTCTAAAAATTATTTTATTAATTTTAGTCCTAGTAAATTTTATTATAAATAACCTTTATCAGTACAAAGTGGTGATGTGTAGTATACATCTAGCAGCTGTATTATATCAGTAATTATTCTGGGTTCTATGTAACATGATATGTCTAAATGTTTTTTTTGGGGTACAATATATGCCTAAAAATGTTTGTTATATCATTAGTAAATAATGATGACAATTTTTTTAAAAGAAATTAAAAATTATGTAGGCCAAAATTAACAATATTTCTAAGAACTAAAATAAATTTAATTATATTTGTAGGGTTAAGTATATTTTATCCATTTATTTTTATGTTGAAATAATGAATGATCCGGTTTAGAGTTATATCTGCACCATGCAGTTCAAAACTTAATACTGGTCTTGGAGCCGAGCGGGTGCAAATGTTATTTACTTTTTCAATTCAGTGAAAGTAGTTTATTTACATAAAAACATTCACAAGGATGTTTATATTTTAGTTATTTTGATTTTGGTATAAATTTTGACCCAAAACTTTAAGAGTTTTAAAGAAATATTAATTATTTATCCTGTTTAAAATTTTATCATAAAAATAAAACTATAAAACCCTGAATAATTTTCTAATTGAATAATATATATTTACTGTACCTATATATAGTTTTTTTAGGGTTACCTATATTTAGTTACATCCATGCCCTCGTGGGTAGGGAGCTGGTAAATGGGCCATTCACAAGTACAGATAGCCCTTAAGGCAAAAAATAAAAGATGGGTCTAGCTGAACATCATATCGGGCTTGGTTTTTTTCTCTCTTAGTTTTGTAGTTTTGTGAATACAAGATGCTTTGTTAACATAGTGTTTGATTATGGGAAAAACAAATAAAAAAGAAACATAAAATTTGATTGTACGGGAATAAATATGAGAAGAGAAGTTTAAAATTTTAAATATTTGGATCGGAGCAGCGGAGAGGGAATAAAAAATCATGTTTCTAATGTTAAGAAATCCGAAGGGATGGAAAATATTTAAATATTTTAGACTATAGTGATTAAATTATGGTAGAATATAAGCTAATATAGCCTTTTTCTATATAGTACTAGGTAGAATTGTTTTTAAATGACTTACAAGAAAATTAATAGATCAGTTTAGGGATGCATTTGGTAGGGAAACATTTTTTCATGCTCAAAAATCATGATTCCCAAGAATCATGACTCTGCCCATAAGGTTCCTATGTATGAATAAAATTTATTTGGTTTAACATGAATATTCATAGAAATAATTATGTAAGTTTTTTATGAGAATCAAAGAATTACGTAGTATTTTTAATTAAATACTTGAATTATTTACCACATTAAATAATTTAATAAAAGTAATGTGATATTTTTATTACAATAAAAAATAAACTTAAGAAAATTACATTCTCATCTCCCCATTAAATTTTTTTATGAACAACCTATTTAAAAAGCATTCCCAAGAAAAAAAATCTTTCTAGAAAATGTTATTTTCAAAAAAATATATACCAAATATGAAAAAGCAAAATTTCAAATCTAAAACATTTTTAGGAAATTAAAAAATTTTCTCCTACATGCATCACACATCCTAGCTATAATAGATAATTTATAATTTCGTAAGTCCATTTCATAAGGAATTGATTATCTTTTAACAAAAAGATCATTAGTTAATCCTAATTTGTCTTTTTTAAGACTCTTTTTAATTGTCTTTTGTATTAATTTTTTTATCCAAATATTCTTAATTAGTTTACCATAAATGTAATAAATTATAAAGATAAATGCATTCTTTCTCTTATAAGGATTGAAGAATAAAACTAACATACAAATATCAATTATGTAGAGAGTAATTGAGTGAAAAGAGAAAGATTGTGAATTCCAATAATTTTAAGGGTAGTTTTTATAAAATAGTAAGAAATTATTAACAAATGTAATGTTACGGACTAAATTAAAAGGGTTATATATAATTAGTTAAAAGGGTGAGAATTTTCTTAAAGAGTAAGAATTAGTTAAAAGGGTTATATATATATATATATATATATATATATATATATATATATATATATATATATATATATATATATATATATATATATATATATATATATATATATATATATATATATATATATATCTTTATATATATACACATATATATATATAAATATAATAAATATAACATATATGCAATATATATCATATATTATATATTATAGGTAGACCCCCCCTACACAAATTTTTTTATATTTTTTTTATATATATATATAACACATACACGCGCGCGCGTGAGTGAAATATATAAACACACACACTCTCTTTTAGAGAGATAAATATAT